>NC_080189.1:36230000-36232500 GCF_030028045.1 Hippopotamus amphibius kiboko | reverse complement strand
ATTCTTATTTAAGTTTGTGAATATTTTGTTTAATATTTCGCTTAGGTGCATTGTTGAGAACATCTCTTAAATTGCTGCCTGAGTTTGCCCATTGGTGAAATAGACACACAAAAGGATATTAAATTAATTGAAGATTATTTTTTTTAATTTTAGGAAGCAGCAAATAAATGATATGTTACAAAGTACATATTATTGAATATGCTCATGTTCATTGGAGATGCTGCTTTACTAAATTACTTTTGATGTATCAACATACCACTCATTAAAGGGATCTTTCTAAACATTATGAAATAATAATAATGGACTAATACATAATCAAGATCAGAGTAAGATAATGAGCATGTCTTATCTTTCCCTACTTTTTTGTAAGATTAGATGTCTCCCAAATAGGACACAAGATATGAAATGTCAATCTTACACTTCTGATTGCCAGAATCTTCAATGTACTTTAATTATTAGTAATAGCAAGTGATCAGTCTTCATAAGTATTGATGTTTCCATGGGATGATAATTTGCCATCTTTACATAATTCACACCACATCCTGGTGAAATAAGACATCACTCACTAAATAACATCATAGGAGCCACAAACTGTTTTTAACAAAAATGGAATAGAGAATTGTCTTTGTTCTCTTCAGAATTACTTTGGTTCATGTATTTATAAGGTGCCCTTTTTTTAAAAAAATGGCATGAGAACATGAAATACATCTAGTGTTTTCTACTATTACTCTGCAAATGGTTTGAGGAAACTATTTTTTGTAATGACTGATAAGCTTTGAGACAATAACATTTTTTGACTGTTTGAAGGGTCTCTTTTTATTGCATAATTTTCACTAAACACATCAGCATATTTAACTTTTCTGGTATCATTTCAAAGTGTTCTTTTTTCCCACTGTGGAGGAAATACGACTTCAGTGGTTTTAAGTGGAACGTATGCCACTGAGATAGCCGTGGCTTAACACTCTGTTTTGTGTTGTGTGTTTGTCTAGGCACCTTAACAACGAACATGCATTGGACGACAGGAGCACTGCCCAGTGTCGAGTGCAAATGCAGGTGGTGCAGCAGTTAGAAATACAGGTTTGTCAACGTCTCCCTTAGTGGACTCCTTTCTCTGGCTTCTGGTCGTAAAATTGAGTACTGGGCAGATCCTGTGTCTTTTAACACAATGACTCACTGAATATGTGGAATGTTAGATTGTTCATAGTGATAACAGTGATTGATAACTCAGGGTGGATTGCTGTAGTTTAATGTACTTACCACTTAGACTTAATATAACCTTTAGACTATATCATATACATTTGGCTATCCCAAAGGAGTCAAATCTAAGTTTTCCCTAAGAAAGGTTAGACCAAATCCCCCAATTGGATATGATTTTATTGCAGAGACAGTTTTTATGTGAGCTAATCTTGATTTTTTCCATGAGATTTTATAGCAAAAAGCCTCCACAGTATCATGCCTATAATTTAATACTCTAAAGAAAACTCTTTCCCTTTTCTACCTCTAGTGTATTTTTAATTAAAAAACTTGCAGGAATCCTTGAGACTTGTCTTGGAGTAATGGCAAATCATTTATAATATCACAGATGGTAGTATGTATATTGTATCAAATGCTGCTAACTTTAGTTAAAGAACATTACTGTTAATATTGAAACAGAATTTGGCCAAAAATAAATAGACCTCATAAACTGATCAGAAAGCAGTTACATCACCCTCAGTATCATTCTTGCTACATTTTTCCTAATCTAAGGCTTCCTCTAATATTTCATCTTAAAACTTATTTTTTTCTCAAACTAATACCTTCTTTCATTTAATTAAACATACAATTTCTTTGTCTTCACACTTTACTACGTCTTAAATTGTTTTAAATTCATCATTCACTAAACATGTAAATGTCATTGCTTTTTTTCCAGGAGTTCCTAAAAATACTTTATTTTGACTTGTAAGATAATCAAGAACACTTAAAAAGCATCTTCGCTGCTGTTGTTTAAAAAGCTTTTTTGTAAACCTGTTTACCATTCATGAAAGGTGGACTAAAACATAAGAGTTCAGCTGATGAGAGAGTCTGCAGTGTGACCAATTATGCCTCTTTTTTTCTCTGCTGTGTCTGACTGATGGAGTAAGGTCCGTCACTTGTAATGAGACCCAGTGCAAGTGTAGATGCCTACTCTGTGGCGGAGTTCAACGTTTCACACTGCCTGGTCTCTGTCACTCTATCGAATTAGATTGATGATGGCAGATTGCAGGGGGCACTAACTGGACCTCAGTGGGAATGCATGAAGTGTGGAGACAATCCTGGCAGGCACTTCGCTTTGAGAACCCTTCACCCCTTCACAGCTGCTGGCACTAGTCCATTGCTAACAGTGTCCACAGGACTTTAAAGAGACACCATGGGCCTTCTAATTTATGGTTTCAGTAACTTGTTACTGTCGAGGCAACTGTGACCTCAATTCTCTTATTGACAAAAAGATGAAGTGTTATTTGTTTTCTCTGACCTTTTAACA
>NC_080189.1:36200000-36220000 GCF_030028045.1 Hippopotamus amphibius kiboko | reverse complement strand
CCTAGTACTATAGAAAGCACTGGTTCTGATTCAAGCTACTTTTGATGTGAAGAAGCAAGAAGGACACCCTGTGGCAAAATCTGGAACATTCGGTTTTCCTGCAAATGCTAGATTGATAGAAGCTTTTGCAAATGCATGTGGCTATGCATTAATATTTATCCAGGCTGTCATAAATGATTTCACATCATAGTGTTGGGGAACATGGTGCTTGTGGCAAAAACTTTAAAGTTTAATTATAATATATAATTTTTATGCAGAGGAGGCAAATGTCAGGACTTCTTTATTTTGAGTTAAGTTCTGGTCATTTTTAAAAAGGAGAGCAACTGCTTATATTATCTTGGGGTATTTCGCTCCATGTGAGGATACACTATTTCATTACATAGGAGGCTGAAACATGAGTGAGAAAGTTTGCTGGGAGAACTGTTGTTTCTTTTTGAACATCACACTTAATTGCCTTGGTATTGCTGCCACAAGTTGCCAGTGAGGAACCTTTGTCTTTCCCATACATTTTATCAAAATGCCCCTAAAATACCTGTATCAGAACTGAAACCCATTAGAAGAAGACAGATGTTTTAAAAATTATTTGAAAGGGCATTTCCAAAGTTGTTTTACACCCTCTTCATTTCACTAGGCTGCTTTGGCAGAGAGCAGTTTACCTTTGCTAAGTAACCCCGGACTGATCAATAACGCCTCCAGCGGCCTGCTGCAGGCTGTCCACGAAGATCTCAATGGTTCCCTGGATCACATCGACAGCAATGGGAACAGCAGCCCTGGCTGCTCACCTCAGCCGCACATGTAAGTGGGGCTAACAGACTCCATAAGGGGAAGAACCTATATTCCTACGCTTCTAAAATTTAGTAGTCTTCTGAAGTTTTGAACTGGTGTAGAAGTAAAAAATACAAGTTTAAATGGAGTTAAACTGCACCCTGTTCATGATATGAGAAAGTGTATCAGAATTGGTGCTAATAAACCTTTTAGATGCTCTCCAACGTCCTATAAAGATTGTACTAGCGGTCCTCTACAAATTCTTCGTACTGCTGGCGCTCTCGTGGGTGTATAGCGGTGTCTAAGATGTCTCCATCTTATGGCTCACGATCGCAGTTTGGTTTGTATGGTGCAATAAGGATATTCATGATGGAATAAGTTGTCATAATTTTTACTACTATTACAGGTCTCTAAACCATTTATGAACTGTAGTCAAGATATTGCCCGTTTTTATAAACCGTAAAATGCAAAGCTTAACTGTTAGCCACAGTTTACATAGAAGCTAGTAAAGTGTAACTTTTTGCCTGTCTTATAAATCAGTGTAATTACATATTCAACTTTAATTACTGGTGCGTCTGTATTGGCAAGGTTTATATGTTATATTTTATGCAAGACTACGATTCCTATTAATATTTAGCAGCTAACTATATCATTAATTACTCTAAAATCTTTCCCCTACCATCTTTTTAATGGAGCTGAGAGAGTAGATGTATTAAAAATTGATGTATTGTGGATTTCAGAAATGTGTATGACACTTGAAAAAAATGCCTGGCCTTATTCAATAGGCCAAGCATATCAGTTTCTTGTTTACTAAAAAATATGGATCCTGTTAGAACATAGAGTTCAGGAGGAAAAATTAGAATCTGAATCCTGAATAATCCATCCAGTTGTTAGGATGAGTTATAACGATGTCCATTCTTCTGAGAGTTAAGCATCACATACTTCTAATTTCAGGTTACTGAGGTAAGAACAGTACTTTCTCTCATTCTTATATTTTCTTCCCCTGTTTTTGCACTAAATATCTAGTCAGAGGCCTGAAAGAGAAATACGGTCTTTCTTGGGGCCTATTTCCATTTGACCTTTCTCAGGATATTATTTTTGTTGACTTTTTAGACATCTCATTCTATTTGACATATTAATGTCTTTAAGACCGTGTGCCTAATTGCTTTATAGCACTTTTACTCTGTCACCTTTGTGAAAAACACACGGTGAACATTAATGTATTTTATCAGGTTCCAAACCATTACTTTTTCAAAATGGAAAAATTTGTCTTTTGGAAGTGTCTTTAGATGTATTAAATAATACAAAAGAAGTAATAAAATTCAAAGTAGGGAGAACATGAATATATGCTCTTGAGAGTAGCAGTACTCTAACATGAGGAAAGTGAGCAATCCGACGAAAGTTTTATATCCCTGCTTTATCCTCTCAGCCATGCAGTGGGTACCTTTTACTTTCAGCCATTCTCCTGAGTATGCTAATGCTTGCTCCTGTATAAAGTGCTAAAACAATACAACCTTAAAGAGCAAACAAAAGTTAGATCCTGTTTTCCCTCTTTAAAAAAGGCCTATTTCAGAAAGATGAAAGGTATTCATAAAAGTGGTTAAGCTATTGATGCAACTCCTTGCACTCCTACAGGATATATAGGGGGCGTTATGAGTGATATACAGAGGGTATGTAGGGAGGTGGTTTTTAAAACGTTGTGTCCAGTGATAAGAATATTAAAATTAAAAAATGATGACTCAATACAATAGTTTATTAAATATTGTATTTTAGAAACTGAAATAATAATTGGGCTAAATTACATCATTATTAGGTTAGTAGTATTTTCCATTTGGCAATTGCTATTTTTGATTTTTTCATTTTGTTGTTTAGTTACACTTTAATTATAAAATATCTTTAAAAACTAGGGTGTGTAAAACAATATATAAAAATTGTGTACTTAATGCCTGATGTACTGCCACTATGAGCTTAGAAGATTAAAATGTTCATAGTCAATATATCGTAATTTTATGCTTATAAGAATTTAGTGCATGTGAAAAATATTTATGTGTCATTTCCATAGATAGATAAAAGGAGAGTTTCCCTTGGCTTACTGGAAACAGATTTCAGAAAAGACAAAAATTGGAGGAAGACCAAATCTTGTTTTTTCCTAAATTAAATGTTATAATCATATGTTTAATTATCTTGCAGAATACTGAGTCGACATTCTTTCTTTGAATCTGTTTCTGCTACTGTCGTTAACATTTTGTATATTGAATGTCAAATATTACTGATGGGATGTCACTTCAGTATTCTATATCTTCATCTTTATAGAGTTTTAAGATGCTCAGACTTAAAGAATGTTAAGGCATTTTATGTACATTATTAGACAAAAGAAAATATCTAATTCTCTCCATCAAAATTTGGCTGCATATAATTGAATGCATTTCAGAGTACTTTTTGAAAATTAAACAGAAGTGAAAGAATTTTTTTTTTAGCACTTCAATAGCATAGTCATGTGTCCTGAAATGAAATCTTGGTACTGGTCCTTGTTGGCATTGGTGGGGGGAGGGGGGGTTAGTTATGCTGATGCAGTTGTTAGCGAGAGGCAGAGGGGCCTAGTGGTGTTAGGATATGAGTCCTGGTGACAGACTGTGGGGGTTCCAATCCCAGATTTAGCACTTCATAGCTGAGTACGATTTCTTTCCTCAGTTTTCTCAGCTGAAAGTGAGGTAAGTCATAATAATACGTGCCTCATAGGAATCTTGCAAATGAAATGAGTGCCTGGAACATAATAATTGCTCCCTGTGTCCTTCATAGTGCTGTGTTCAGAGTTACTGATTTATATCACCTCTTGTAATACCTCATTATTACTATAAAGGAGACCATAAACAATATAAAAATATTTTGCATTTTACTACATTTTTTTGTAGTCTCTCCATAACTGCGTGGTTACTCTCCTTGATGGTTCTTTTCTTTTCCGCCCACCTCCTCTTATAATTCATGAAGTAAGCAGACCCATAAAAGAGGAAGAATGTGAGTCAGAAATTTATGGTGGGGAGCACCTTACTCAGAGTCAGTGAGATAAGAGATTTTTGAGATAAGAAGATGTTACCTGAGGTTGAAAGCAATGAACTATTCAAATAGAATTATACTCCTCCCAGAAGAGGAGTCCACGATATGTGCCTGGAGAACATTGCATATGAGGTTTGACAGGAATTTAGAATATAAAAAGAAAAATAGAATTTAGAATATATGAAAGGAGACCAGACTGTTGAATGCTTTAAATATCAAGCTATGGTGTTTGTTCTAGTCAGTTTGGAGCTTGTTAATTATGAGCTTGAGTTTCACATGATCAGAGATGTGCTTTAGGAAGAGTAATCTGAAAGTGTACTGAATGAACCACGCCTGAATGAAACTCATGTGAGGTAGGATGTTCTGGAGTTGGAAGCAGAAGATTAGTCCTTGCAGGATGTAGCATCTGACTTAAGTACAAGACAGCAAGTGGAGAGGAAGGAATCTATACAAGAAATGCTGTGGAAAGAAATATAGAACACGACAGCTGATTGAATGCTGGGAACAAAGAGGAAAATTAGGAAAAATCATAGCAACTTTGAAAGCCCGTGAAGAGAAATAGAGGGCACAAAAGGACAGGCTCAAGGGGGATGGATCTTACTTGCTGAATCCAAGAACGTATATGTCCTTAGATTCAGGAAACAATAAAACTGAAGCTGTTTCTCCATTTAGTCATTTTATTCAACTCCAGAATAGTAAAATATAAAGGTATTCCTGAGGTTGATAGAAAAGATGTTTTGAAGCTTTAGAAGAGTAGAATAGCTATGGTTTAGTGCTTCTTATAAATTATTTTTAGACAACAAGAGAGTCCAGATTATCACCCATATTCTTCATTTTGACTCTCCATGTGTAACACTTCCCCCACGCTGTGGCTTTCACTCTTAGAATGCCCTGAATGAAGGCTTTTGCCAAACCAGTGCATTTATTTTGCCTTAATTCTTTGCCTTTCTTCCCATTTCTTTTTCTGCATTTCAGTCTTCTCTCTTACCTAAATTCTATCTTTCCTTAAGGGCCTCATCCTATTTTTCCAGGAGGCTTTCCCAAGTAATTTTGCAGTCAGGACCTACATTCTGCTCCATATTTCTGAAGAGCTTGTTGCTTGTATCATTATTTGGAACTAGCATGGTGTGTGTGTGCGCACACGTGCACACATGTTCTTGCACACACCATGCTCATTTTGCAGTTATCTTTGGCTTAAAGGCAGGTCTCTTAAGGACAGAGACTATGTTTTAGACATATTATAGTATATGAACCCCCTAACACGTTATACCATACAAAGTAAGCACTCAATAACCACATGATACTGATTGTGAAGAATCAAATGCGAGGCGACAGTTAATTAGAAATGGGTTGACTTCACGAGGTAATCCCTCCAAGAGTACAATCCAGGATTCTCTTAGAACTCTGAAGAAGAAAGGAAAAGAAGAGATTTTAGGAAGAAGAGATAATAGAATGTTAGCTAAGAGATCTTTTTAAATATTGGCAGAGTATATTTGTGAACTTTTATTTTTAATTTTAATTATTTAGTTAATATGTATTTTATAACTGTCCAAAGTAACATGACTAGAAAGTGACAGGCCTTCACCGCATTTGTAATTATCCTCCCAGATCTTGTTAAATTTTATTTATCTTGCTGAAGGAAAAATGAAAAAGAAAACAAAAATTATTGAGATTAATACAGTATTAATCAGATGAATGTTCAAGAGGATTTTAGCAGTAAGTAGGACAGGTTAAAGCTGGGTGGAATAATATAGATTTTGCCTAATAATTTTTTGAAATTGTCTTGACTCTTTTCTATGAAATAGATTTCTAAAATTTATTTTCTACTACTATTGTAAGAGATCTAGAGCCATCAAGATCTGAACAAATGTAAAGGATACTTCCTGTAAGAGTCTAAGTATCATTACAATTTATAATAATCTTCCCTTCTGCACCTCAGCACCAGTATTCCCTGATTACCTGACTTTTCAGAGTTTTATAGATTACAAATGAAATTACTTTAGATTCCTATTTTATACCAGTATTTGCCTCTTGTAAAAACTACCTGAAGAGTTAGGATTGACGCTGTGTTCAGGTGGAAATAATTTGAACGTACTTTCTTCTCCCATGTGTTAGACTTGAATGAAAAGAGAAGAAAATATTTGGAGTAGACCTGGAAGGTGAACTCACACTGGTAGAATCAATCCATTTCCTGTCTCCTTCCAAACCTGAGGCAAAGAGAGAAATTTAATGATGTACCCGCCATATTTAGCTCAAATTGGTTGTTTCTTTTTTATTAAGCAATTGTTTCTCCTCACTCTCAAGTTGGCTCAGATTTGCCTTTTCTTTTTCTTATTAAATGTTAAATGAGGTTCCCATTTTTATATTTTCAAATTTTGTTTCCAGAGATCAAAACGAACGTTCTTCCTGAGCTGGTCTTGTACGGAGGGCTCCACGCACAAAGCCTTCCATTGTCCTGCCGTTCCCCTTTCTGATTATTAGAGTCTCCTACTGCTGAGTTTTCAGATCATTTCTTACGTGTCACTCCTGAATCCTCTTAGCCTCTGTGCCATTTCAGATTTCTACTTGCTAATATTCTATATTAGTTGCAGGTGATTATTATTTTCTCCCTCTTATTAAAGCAAATATTTGAAGTTTGTGAGTTCATGATCTTCTATATAGAATCAGAATGTTAATACCCCTCATATAAGACTAGAAAATAAATTTGTTGTGTTCTTCGAAGCCAAAACTTTAGGGTAAGGAAATCAAAGGCTGTGGCATCACACAAAAGGAGTAGTGTAGTATTTATTATTCCAGGACTGCAATGGAGATCATATTAATCTTTTTCATTAACGTGTTGAATGCACATTCTACATGCCCCAGAACTTTCTATGCATTGCGATGTCCCAGTCAGTCACCTTTACAACATTCTCTGCTTCTTGAGAACCTCAGTTTGTTATATCACTCCAATGATAAACTTCAGCCTCTCGTAGCAATAATACTTTGCACCCAAAGACAGCTAAAAGGGACTGCTAGATGCCCATTTTGTAAAACAGTATTGGAAATCTAGTATAAATTGTCATAAAATATGAGAATATTTAAGTATATAATGTTACCTTTCTTCCTTCTACTCTTTGTGGCTACCTTAAAATTTAAATTGCTGTTTGTAGACACGTGCAATTTGAAGACCCTACACCTTTGGTTGGTGATATTTTATACAAAATCCCTACAGATCTTAGATCTCTCTGTGGACAAAAGCATTTGAAAGTGGAGTGGCTCTGTATATCAGAGGAAAGCAGTTGAAAGTGACTGACAACTTGAACAAGTAGAATGCTCATTGTTTTCATGCCTGTTAAGCCAGCAGTATTTTTGCTGGTATTTTGGATCATTAAGATGCATTCAGAAGCTCTAAACATAAAAGCATTTTTTTTTTTTTGCTTTGCATATGTTTTCACAGATTTTTTTAATTCACAATTTTTCAGTCATCTTTCATTTTTTCCCTAACATTTCTTGGCCTCATCATTTTCATTCTGATTTAATTCTATTTTTATTTAATCTAAACTTTTTTATTAACTTTGCTAGTTAGCTTTGAGATCTCTTTCCAAAGTGATTGTACAGAACTTATGACTATGCCAGCTCTTTATCATCTCATCTTTTTTTTTTTTAAGTGCTACAAGTATGGCTCAGTAGCTGCTGTTCTTTTTTACATTATTTCAGTCCCCATATGTGGCACTTACAACTCATTCTAGTTCCTCCTAATAAAAAGATCCTTCCAGAGATACAGTGCCTTCAGCTAAAAAGTGCTGTATCCCCACCGTGCCAATTGTGGAAATTTGTGGGTTCCTATAGGGTTTTAAAGGATTTTTGTAGAACTATACAGATGGTATCTGACATTTATGGTATGAATCCCCACAATTTAGGCAAAGGGTGTCAGAAAACTTTTAGCTGACAGTATTGTAGCTTACTGCTTCTGTTTTATATCTAAAGAAGATACTTTGTTAGAGGGTACATGTTCGTTTGCCTGAACACTATTTGAGCCTTAGAAATTTCCTTTCACTAAGGGTCAAAAAGTAATTGACTGAATTGTTTAAAAATAATATTGTTATTCAGTATTCATTTTTTCCTTCTAGTACCAGGGAAAAATAAAGGGTTTTATATACCCCTATGGTATTTTAACTTCAGCTTTTGACATAGAGCTTAGGGAAGTAGATGTCTGTTTGATGACTATGGATATTTTATGACTAAAGGCATTTATTAGGTAAAGTTGACTATCACTTCAGAATATTAGTTAATATGAAGATAATTTGCATAAGAAATTATATTTTAATATATGTTAAAATTATATGCATTTTGACTACTTTGGGAGAATTTTAAATTGCCGTTTCAAATAAGTACAACAATGTATTTAAAAACTTTGACGCCAATAAACACAGTTTAAAACTTTATCTCAGGGTTCCTACATTCCATAAGCAATTTCTATCATTAGAATTAAACAATTTATATAAGCAACAGATGACCAAATAATTTCACATAACTAGTGGAAACTAACATTCTTCCTCAACATTATCTTAATCTTTGAGGACTGAAAATGGTGTAACATCAGCAAGACATATAAAAGGCAGGAGCACATAGTGTTATCTTACTCTTGATAAATTTACATTTGCAACATTAAATCTAAGGTCCCTTTTGTTAATTAGCAGGTCAGAGAAAGACATAATCCACGAGATTTAGAATAAAAGATAAATATTGTTTTTACTCCCTATGCCATTCTCATGCTAAGAACTAGCAGAGCATAGCTAAGCACAGTTCAGGAGCAAACTGAAAATTGTCAGTCCTATGGTTTAATTTCAGTAAAGGAATAGCTCCAGCAGAGCACCAGTCTCAGAGATTAGGTAGACCTAATGACACAAACGATATGTAATCCTAATGAAGATATCCAAGAAAAGCATCTCTGTCAAGATATCCAAGAAAAGCAGACTTTACCACGAGCAAGCAGTGGGTGGGCACCATCCCATCAGGGCACCTTGGCAAAGGAAATAGACAACAGTCCAGAAAAAATGGGTGAGCCATGTCAGGGAGAGCTGACCAGAGCCGTAGCACCCAACTATAGGACTTTGAGATGCTGATCTTCAAGGAACCAGAACCCAAATTATCAATAAATTAGAGAGAAACAGGAACATATACTTTGTGTAGCACATGCCCATCCTGACATTTCTGACTGAAACTTGGTCCAAGGAACAAGACAAAAACAGCTTTTGGGTGAATGGTTCAAAGGAATTTTGGAGCAGCAGCAAAGCTGACTTAATGGCCAAATGTCAAGATGTGATTTAGATTTTCTCTTCTTTCTCTAGCCAACAGATTAGAAAATATTAAAGTCCTTAGATCTATACCTAAATGTTTATTGAAAGCTACCATTTATGAGACACAAAATGGAATGGTACCAGTTGTATCTCAATGGGCAACTATTTTGATTCTGAGATTGGGCACAGTATATTTGTACTCCTCAATGATCAAAATAATTACATTTATGTTTTCATTTTATTGATATTACAGCTGTTCTAGTCACATCTATTACTTTTGTAAATCAAATAACATGGTACATCTTAAAGAATTTAATTGTGCTTTTTTAATCAGCACTACAGCAAAACTATCTGAAATCATTTGGGAGTGAGCCTCCAAATCATGTAAAATCTAGTTTCTTTAAACAGTGTTGCATAAATCTGAATAAATTAAAATATAATATTGACGGTAAGGGCAAGAAATCTTAGAGAAATTTTGTATACATATATATATGCATGCAATTTATAAAATTAGGTTTCATTAACCTTAATCCACCTTTTTGTTGTATTTCTTAGAACTTCTGTTGACTTTAAATGGAACTTTAGAACTCTACCTTGGGGTCAGATCATTGGGGATGTAGAATGGAATTATAAACTGAGTCCTTAAGAATGGTGATGTAGCTTAGAAGAGAAAATGTTATTACAATTATCAGAAAATAATATTCCTTTGCAATCAAACACTAAATGGCTGCCTTTTTTAGAAAGTAGAATATGGGAGTTACAAGATTTATTAAGTATGTTAGTATTAAAGTTGTATTCTGAATTCAAGATGAAAAATTAGGATTTATTTGGCTGTTTATCCTTAGCCACAGTGAAAAGGTATGAGAAACTTGGTAGGGCATTTGCCAGTTATATTCTGAATAAAGCAAACTAAACAAGGTATATATGGCATGAGGAGTCATTTGTTCACTCCAATTTTTCCATCCTCTTTGAATGATTTTACATTTCTTAGAGGGGGGATATTTTCCTTTTCATCCAGAAATAAGCAGGATTTTTATCTGTTGAACTGGATGGTTCTGGGTACTGTCCTAATGGCAGCTATGTGCAGACTCATCCAAATCGAAAGAAAGGTCAGTTCATTCAACGTAAGAATGTTTGTGGTAAATGTTATTTTAATTTACAAAAGAGAAAACAGTCTTGAAAAATAATAAAATTGGAAAAATATTGTCATACTAGTAAAGATCTGTTTTGTAATTTCTTAATTGATAAAATAAGAGCTAATTTATCATTTCTGGTTGTTTTTAATTATATGACCTTCTTATTCATTTCTGTACACAAAAGAATTAAATGTTTCTCTAATATGTGCTTAAATTTAGAATATAAAAATCTAGGGATGTCTCTGGCAGTCCAGTGGTTAAGAGTGCGCTTGCAATGCAGGGGACTTAGGTTTGATCCCTGGTAGGGGAACTAAGATCCCATGTGCTGGAGTGCAGCATGGCCAAAAGAAAAATAATAATAATAATGAAATAAAATTTTTAAAAATAAATAAAATAAAAATTAAACAATAGGATATAAAGATCTCGATTTTAGTGGAAGAAATCAGGATTATCATTTCAAAAGAATGAAATCATAAATAAGATTAAGTAAATAACTTCTTATAGACTGTGTAAATAACTTTAGTTATTTAATTACTCACATTAGCCTAAGATCACCTCTCATTTTTAAAAGTACTAGCAAAATGTTTTCTTTTAAAGATAAACTTTTCCATTTAAAACTTGTTTCATTTATTAGCTTATTTCTGTGATATGTTAAACTAAAATACTTCCTAAATAAAATATTACTTTAAAAGTTACAAATGTTTAAGAAACATGAATTGTTTCTCATTTCATCCTGACTTTATACAAATGGAGATAACTAAACTTGCAATTTTTATAAATCTACCATTAAATTCCAAATATAATTATATCATTTCCTTGTGCATATACTAGAAGGAAATGAGTAAAATTGAATTTCATTCACAATCTCCATTTTTCATATGCTTTCCAAGTGAGCATCAATTATTTTACCAGTTTCCATGTGAAACTTCTTTGGAAAAAAATGACTGTTAAAAAATGTTTTATTTGATGTAGTTGTATCTTCCAAGATAGCTACTTAAAAATAACAAACAAAACCAAAAACTGAGCCTCATGAAACAAAACCTTCCATTTTAATAAAGCAGTCTGTGTTTATATTTTGGAATCCATTTTACATCTTCAAAACAATGATACTTATGTAGCAAATTGGAACTAATTGAATAAAAGTTTATTCAAACATGAAATTATAAAGTGCTAATCATACACGTTGATTTTTAAATGCTTATAGTGGTTATCATTATTCATTCAACAGCTTTGTACCAAGTACAAAATAGACACTCTAGATAGTTAAAAGGAAATCTCATCTTCTCTAAATATTTCCTTTCAATTACAAAATTTTTGGTGCTATTTTGTGAGAGTCAAAACCTATGCAAATCAATAGACAGCATTAGCCTATAGCAATCCTCAGCCTATTCTGATATTTTAAAATGTCATTAATCAACAATTAAGATATAACAGTATGTAAGAGATGAAGAATTTGTATGATTGTAAACATTTTCTTTTAATCAATGTATCCCATGTAGGTTAAAGGTATGCAAACTGAATTAAGTAGAAGTAAGCATCAAGAAACTTAAAAGTCAAGAACTCGAACAAGTCAGTATTGAGTAGGAAATAGATGTGTGGTTTAAGGGCTACTCATATTTCAGTACATTCAATATGTTTCTCAGAGTACTATATATGTAAATTCATTTTACTGAATAAAGCTTGCTATATTGGGCCAAATAAAATTATTTTCCATAGTAAAACTGAAGCATGAAGGCCTTAATGCTATTTCTGAGGACAGGTTTTTGAGTATTATCCAGGGAGTAACATTTGTTATAGTAATGTTCTGCAGTTACTGACATCTTTCAGGTATGCTAGGACAGGGGTAAAGGATAAAAATTATTCTTATAGGATTCTTTTTAAAGATGTATCATGTCTCTGTAAAAAGATATTTATTACTCTTTTTCAATAGGTATACATTATTTAATGTATTAAAATTTTTCTCAAACAACTGGGATTATCTGAAGAAAATATATAAGGGGAGCTTCTAAAATGAGTAAACCACATAAAAACAATTTTACCTAGTCTTACCTTTAGTCTTGACTTGTAAATGTTTGATAAAATTAACTTTGCCTGAAATTGCCAGTGTTGTAGAAATGAGCCATTAATTGTCTGTTTGTCTTCACAGCATTGGTTGACATCTATCACAACATTTAAGACTTAAAATTTTTATTAGTAGTATTAATAAATATTGTATTTATGAAGGGCCCAATCAAATTTACATTGTGCCTCTGAATTTCTCATAAATGATGACACTGTAGAACTCTCAGATATTGCTCCCAAAGTCCTGTCCAGTCTTATCCTGCAGGTATTCCTCTCTAGGCAGATTGCCCATATGCCAAGACAAAAGAATGATCTATTCTCTTGATGATTTCTAAATAAAGAAACACCATTGTGATTCTACAGTCTAACAGCTGTTGACTTAAACATGTTTCGAACATCTCAGTTTCAGAGAACTTTATTCATAGTACTTTGCTATTTTAAAGAAAAATAGGAACAGTTAATAGGATGTCTTGCTTAGTCTCAAGGAGAAAATGAAGACAAGTTACATTTCTCTATAGAGAATATACAGTGTGACCACAATCTGATAAGGTAAACGTTTCCATTGTATTTGACTCTGCTGCAGGGTGTTGGCAACAATAATATTTCTTCTGCCTTTCGTTGGTGCCTTGGGTACTTATGAGTTTCACAACATAAGTACTAAAGGAGCAACACATTTCTTTAGGCAACAAATCAGTATATTAATGTAGCTAGTCCTCTTTTTGTGTTTTTGGTATATACCATTATGAGGATGGGTTGTAACACTGAGTGATTAAAATAGAGTATAAAAACCAACTGCTACTTTGCATTTTCTTCCAGTAGAGGCTTGGCAGGTTGAATGGAACAGAGAGGAGTTTCATTCATTTAAGTTAAATAAACATTTATTGAGCACCTATTATGTGCAACATATTCTGTTGGAAACCGGCAGATGATCTGTTATCTACAAAGAGGTAGAACTCTAATCAAGGGATGGATATATACAAAAATAAGGAGAGAGTCCAAGTAAAGGAAGAAAGAGAGTTATAATCACATTGAAAATTCAGACTTCCATGTACACATGCACATGGAGAATCATGAAAGTCTTCACAGAAGATATAGCTTTGAGTTATGCTTATCATGAAATCAGTTTTTAGGTTGAAGTTTATGAAATTATTGATATTTCACTGTTTTTTTGCTTACAGAAGTAGCAATCTTATACTTTTTCAGCCTAACTTTGAGTGGAGATGAGAAAAGGGAAGATAGATACAAAGGATTTGAGAGTGTGAGCAAAGGTGACTAAGATATAAAGCATGAGTCTCACTCAGAGAAGAGATCATTCTTTTGCCTTGGCATGAGCAGTCTGTTCAGAGAGGAATCCCTGCAGGATGAGACTGGACAGGAATTTAGGAACCATATCTTAGAGTTCAGTAATCTCCAAGCTGATGATAAGGTAGGGAGGGGCATTGAAAAATTCGCCAGTTATTTGGAGATCCTTAGCAAGACCCTCAAGGATATATGTTACCTACTTTTTAAAAGACCTCTTTTCTTTGCTAGTCATCTCTGGAAATACTGTATTTTTTCACTTGAGAACATGTCCACACTTTTTATGCCATTTTCCTTCAATATTCAGTTTTGAAATATATTTTTCTTTAAGATGACATAAACACTCAGACTGAAAATTAAAAATAAATAAGATTTCCAGAGATCACTTATCAGCTGCCTTTATGAGTGTGGCCATTGCTTCTGCTAGCATCTTAATCACGATGAGGACTATAGAGAAATTTGTTTCGAGAACTTCCTGTCTTCTACTTTCTGATATCCAAGAATTCTGGGATCCAGTTCCCTTCTTCCTTGAGCAATTAAAATGACAAATATAAAAATTCATCAAAATTGAATGAGTTGAGTCATCATCTATTTTAACTTTTAGAATTTTTGACAGAGATTTAGGCTCTTCTGTCTTTTCGGTACGGAATAAAAGGGAGCTATTTCACATACATATAAACTTAAGAGAAATATATACAAAACTTTTTAGTCCACAACCAATAGCCTAAATTCTTCACTTCTTTCCACGTTTCTAATCCTGCTACCTTATTCCTGACACAACCTTATTACACTGTTTTAGTAAACTCCTAACTGGTTCCCTTACCTCCAGTGGCCTACATTCCATTTACGCTTTGCAAATTAATCCTCCTAAAACTCTTCTATCTTTTTGCTGCCGTGCTCAAAAACCATCAATAGCCCTTCAGCTGGCAGAGAATAAATTTTAAACTCCATAAAATGCAACTCAAGGGCCCTTCACCATCTGACCTTGTTCTGCTTTCTAACATATTTCTTTATTACCAACCCTCCTTTCCCCGTGGCCTCTCCACACTCTCAGGGTTCCCACAACACATCTAAAATTCTCTATTTTTCCCATTTCCACTCAGAATGCCCTTTTCCTCAACTCTGCATAATGAACATTTTCATATATTTCAAAGCCTACCTGAAGTGACACCTTCCTCTGTCATAGATCATTGACTGATTGCACTGCCACAATTTAGCTCCCCTCTTTCATAACACTTTGTTATGGTATAGAGCACATTCTGCTTGGCATCGGAGTCACTTGTGTGTATGTCTTACTTCCTCTGTTAGATTAAAAACTCTGTGAGAACAGGAACCATTGTCCATATCAGTCCCTAGACCAGTGGTTTGCAAATAATGCTTATTGACTTGATTTTTTCACTTCTAACAAGAAGTAATGTTTATCCTTGTAGAAGTACTTCCGTTTCGGTTACTGACTTTCAGCCTCTCTGTCAGGGAGTATTAACAGACTGTATATCTCTCCATCACTAGGTATAGTACTTTAACTATCTAAAGAAGTTCCAAATAGCTTCCTAATTCTCCCAAGTGTAAATTGTATCAGTTTAGGAGGTTGGCTGTTCCTTCTTCAAACAAGAAATTTAAATCACTGCTTTTCTGTAGTAAACAGTAGGCAGTGGACTTGGAATAGTTGAATTGGAAATCTTGTGTTTCATGGACAGAACAATTTTTAAACTGTTTAAATGAATTCCTGGATTCTAGTTTAAATGAATACTCACTATCTACCAAATGGATAATTTGCTTTAAAATCAAAGATGAAGTTACTTCCAAATCCACTTAAGGGAATAAGACATATTATATCAGGTTTAGAAGAACTACTAAAATAACCATCAAAGTAAATATGTCTACTGGCTATCTGTGCCCTCCTGTGCCAGAAGTTTGTACTCTTCTGTGATAACCTGGATGCCTGGTATGTATTCAGTGCCCAATAAATAAATGAAGGTTTTGGAAGATTATACAATCCAGACTTCATAGACTCCTGCCTTAAGATTATTAAAAATGAGTCCATTTATTATCCTTTATTCAAGATCTCACAAATAAGACCATAAGAAATCAATTATTCCACTAGTGTTTTTTTTTTTCTTCTTCTTTTTGTTCATAGGTTAAAAAACAAAAAACCAGAAAACTTAAGTCCTCAGTTTCAGATGTAATCATCTGTCTTACTCCTGGAAACAGCTGATTCTATTTGCTCAAAGTAGCTTCTACTTATTATTAAAGGCTCTATTAAGGACTGCAGCTTAATCTTTAAGACACCTCAAATCGTAACTGAAGGGAGTCGTGCATAAATTTCAAATCTGGGAGGAAGAATGTCATGATAAATATCCAGACCATCCAGAATATATCTTCTTCAAGCCCGGAAAAAGTTTTATCACCAGGCTAGATAGTCAAGAATTTCTCTCATTTGTCCATCCGAACTAGTTCTTCCTTTACTGTCTTTATTGAATTCCATAAAGAGTATATATGCGTTGGGATTCTGCTTAGAGGCAAATAATCTCTCCCAGCTGTTAACTCCTCCAGTATCACTTAATTGCTATTCCTCTTAGTACACTTATGGCTGGCAATCGTGTACATATTTGAGTACATATTTCTCCCATAGCAGACTGCAACTTCTTTGATGGATGGTTAAATGCCCCCACAGTGCCTTATATCTAGAGGGTAATGCAATAAACTTGTGTTAAATTAATCATTGGCAATAGGAGATAATGATAATGTTATTGGCTTTTCCTGTCAAAGTGAAATTGATACTCTTTATGCCATTATGGACACTGGGGACTTGACTCAATCCAAAGCATAAAGGAACTTCTGGCAGAAAATTTATTTTCTATCAGGCTTCTATATTATTGCTATGTCTCCTAAAATGTCCATATTTTAGTCAACTTTGAGTTCATCTGTTTACGGTTTCTCCAGCTGAATATATATTATCAGACTTCATAAACCCCAGTGTATACAGCACATGTGATATAGGCCTGGACCATTCAGTGCATGTGTTAATGATTTTAATGACCAGCTAATGATGAGGCCTGGGATGGGATGGCTGAGGAGAGCAAGTACAGGAGCGCTGCCTTTCAGACAGACGTTTCAACAATGATCTTTCTACTTTGAAATTTACTTCTCTCTGTTGATCTAAAAATGATCAGAGACATGACCTGAGGTTTTGGCTTAGTGCCTTGGTCTTTAGGAATGTGTTAGTTAATAATTCTTTGGAATAATTATAGTAATATGTTGTGTTATTTTGTTCCTTTTAGTACCCTAAATGTACTTTTAAGGAATTGTAGCTAGTCATTACTTTAGTAGCCCTAATGCCTGGCACTTGGTATGTGTAACACACATATCTTTGTTTCATGACTTTTCTGATATGAAAATAAAAATCTTAATTTATAGAAGGGCTAAAATATTTTTAGAGCTAATTAAGTTCATACATTGTTTAGAAAGTAATTCATGTATTTATACTATAACTTCTTCCAAAAAAAGGATTTCATGTTGTAATTATATCATGACTGTATCTAACATTGATCACTTATGACCCAGTCACTGTCCCAAGTGTTTTACAAAAAGAAAATTGTTTACTCCTCATAACTACTATGTAAAGTAGGTACTTTATTATCTCTGCTTTATGAATAAATAGAGGTACAGAGACATTAAGTAACTTGCCCAAGGTCACATAGCTAGGAAATAAAGGAGCCAGGATTTAAACCCAAGCATTTTATCCTCAAAGCTCACTGCATTCTTAAACACTATGATATTAACCACTTAACCACTGAGGCATGACTAAAGATTATAAATGAGGTGACTAAATTATTCAGGATTACTTTATGCTACACTTACAAGTTAGTCAAAATACTAAATACATAAAAAATACTCTGTTAATTAAAAACCTTTACATGATTCAACCAGAGAAGAGAATACTTAAGGAAGAATGGGTGAGCACTTCATAGACAGGGAGTTGCTCTAAAGGGTTTCCTTTATTTTATTTGAATTGTCAGAGAGGTTTCTTTGGTGAAGGGGAGCATTTTTCCTGGGAGAAAACCTAATTATCCTATAATGGTGTAACACATGGTATCCTGAAGAATTTGGGAAAATGAACACTACAGAGATAGCCCCTTTTTTCCAGAGATAGATTAAATTACCATTGTATCCTGTAATGGGAGGAAGAAGGGAAAGATACTGCTAATGGCCCCAGAAGAGACTAATTTCCAATTCATTCTGCATCCCACCAAAAGCACGTGGCTTCCTTGGGTTTCATTTCTTATGAATTGGCATACAAGTGAAAACATGAAGCTCTCTGAGATCCAAAGAGTAAGAAACCTAATATAAATGGAGATAGTATAATGGAGATAATCATGATAGAATTGTATTTTTAATGAAAAGAATTTCACCAATGTATAGGCATAGGTACTGTAACTTTCAAGCAATTTTATTCCCTGGGATGCTTAAACTTCTCTTGCTACATTTTATTTCTTTTTTAGACATTGTATTGGTGACAATCGGATATTTTTAAGAATTGAGCATTCATAATTATTGGCTCTCTTTTTAGTTATTTTAGTAAATGAGCAGCCTAACACTGTAGACTTAAAGGAAAATTCCATTTACATCTTTCTCAGGTCTGATACCTTGTTCACAAACTAATTCTGAGTGAAAGGATTCCAGAATACTTAATTCCAGGAAGAAATTTTCTCTTTTATAGTCAACACAAATGAAACTCCAAATGCCTTGATGGCACATTATTTATTCAATTAACACATCTTTACTAGATGCTTACTATGTGTACAGCTTTCTTGATCTGTGAAGTTCATAGTCTAGTTGGCAGGACACAGTACAGCCACCACCAGAAAGAGTTCAGTATAGTACATGTGATGAAGACAACGTGAGATAGCAAGAATAACCAGGTTCCAAGAAACATTCCAGAGGACAGTTGTGTGCTAGTCCTGGCTCTGCCTGTACTTATCACGACTCTTGGAAAGTCACTCATTTTCTAATCTGTAAAATAGGAGCATTGGATAAAATTATGTTTGATAGTGTTAGGATTCCAAGATTCTATAGTTTGGGGTAACAGAATGATCCCCAAAAATGCTTTGGAGGGTTGAAGTACGAGGTTAGCGAAAGCTGGACAGGTCAGACAAACTCTTTAGAAGTAGATAAGATATAACTTTGTCCTTATATGATAGACAGGATGTGCATAGGTAGAATACAGTGAGGAAGGGAATGCCCGGTTCTGTGCACACGTGGTAAGTTGAAGAGGAAAGCACAGACTATGTCAGCATGAAAAATGGCTTGGAGTAGAAACTGAACATGATGTTTTGAGTCGGGAATAGAAGTTATTATTCAGAACTACTGTTGTACACAGGGAGGTCGCGGCCTACCGGTGGAGAATGGCTGAATGGTTCTGGCTCAGTCCTGTCTCATTCCCCTGTGTCTCAGTTCAGATAGATTTTTGTACAAGGCAGTGACATAATGAAATAAATTCCCTGTGTATTAAAGTTCTCTGAGAATGTAATGGAACATGCCTTTATAGTAATCCTTTAAAAAAAATGCTGTGTGTTTGTATTTTAGAAAGACATCCTGTTTGTTATTCCTCTTTATCTGGAACTTGAGAATTTTCCACAGGTTCTTTATTCAAATAAAAATCCAACCAAGAAAAGCAAAACACAAATGAATCAGATACTCAGACACTCAGCTCCAGCTGAGGGCACAGTGGACGTGGAACAGGGGTTTAGGAAACAGAGTCAGACTACGGAGACCTCCTAGGTCTTTTCAGAACCTTGAGAACATTAAGACACAGCAGCTACAAAAGAGGTCAGATCTTTAGCTAAAATTGTATGCCCAAAATAATGTTAATTGACTTGAGGTTAATCCCATAGACATCTATGTATGTCTTGCCAGCCATTCAATATCTGTTTAGAAATACTCATCTATTTAAGTTTGAAAGTTTGGGATATTCATAGGTCATTTATGAGATCTAATTAGAAAAAGTTGCTATTATATTAACCTTAGGAGTTTATTCTAATCATTTCCAGTACTTAGAGTTTAACATTCACTAAAATGTTCTGAATCCCAGCTTGAACCTGGAAAATCTAAAATTGTAAATTCAACTTATAATGATTATTAAATCAAAACATCATTTTTTTCAATAAAAGTCATTAAATGAATATGAACTTTCACAAGTAATCTTATTAGAAGATTTCATTTGTATATTTTATAGGGTACTTTGGGAATATTAACATTAGATTTAATAAATGTTTAAAATTCTAGACATGTCTTCATACCATAACAACTAGTTGGTTCATCAGTCATTTTACTCAAATTATTGGCTAGTTCAATGAAACATTTAATCAAAGTAGTTGTTGAGTTCCATTGCTAAATTTTTTTCAAT